>NC_056750.1:862793641-862801141 GCF_019279795.1 Protopterus annectens
AAAGCACGAAGCATCAGAGACTATCCATGTGAAACTAACAGTGGGTAAAACTGCCTTCCAGTTTATAGCCTGCTACAGACCACCCACCCAAACCCAGGAACCCCACTCGGCCTTCATGATAACACTGGAAAATATGAAGGTCTCTCCGAACACCATTATATTGGGCGACTTCAACTACCCAAACATAGATTGGCAGCATTACTCTAGCTCCAACACCCTTGCCCAAAGGTTCCTAGAATTCATAAACTCAAATGCTGTGGAACAACTTGTTACCACTCCCACAAGAGGGGAAGACATACTGGACCTGATCATCACCAATATGGGGACTCTGTGCTCCAGACCAGAAGTGTATCCCTCACTGGTAAGATCAGACTATAAACTGATCTCACTAGATATTCACATCCCGACCCCACCCCCTGCCCAGAAAACCACAGTGAAAAACTTCTCTAAAGCAAATTTCACACTCCTCAAAACCAAGGTGGAATCCTTCAAAGCCCCCGGGCCTGTGGAAAATACGGCCCAGACCGCAGAATCCTATATAAATGCATTCTATGAACACCTTCAGGAATGCATGGATCATGCGATCCCAAATAAAACCAAGACCCAGTCCTCCAAAGGCAGACAACCTGTCTGGTGGACCCCAGCCATAAACAAACTATACAATAGAAGGAGGAAGCTACTACATGATAGAGCAAAATCCCAAAAAGGGAAGGCATCTCTGATCAGTATTAGCAAAAAAAGTAAGGGCACTCATAAAATCGTCAAAGGCCAGCTTCGAGAGAAAAATTGCACAGGACACTAAGGATAACCACAAGGCTTTCTTAGGAACCTGGGTGAGAATTCCCAGATATGCTCTGAATTATTCCAAAATGACAAAAAATACACTGATCCCACAGACATTGCCAACATCCTAGCTGACAGGTTCAGCACAAACTCCCCCCCCTCTCCCCACCAAATGGGCAAATATCTATCCCAGCAGAGTGCTGCCCCCCTGACATCTCAGATGCTCAGGTGGGAGCCACCCTCTCCAAAGCAAAAAACACAGCATCAATGGGACCAGACGGTGTCCCAGGCTGCTTCCCACATGAACTCCAAGAAGAGCTAAACCCAAACATAAAACTACTGATGTTAAGTTGTCTATCTCGCCTTCATTCTTGCTGGATGGGTTCGGAGCCGACCTCGGCCCGCTCGCCACTCTAAAAGCTCGAGAGTTGGTTCCACCGGCTCGAGGCTCCCCTTATATCCCACAATGCTAGGCGAGAGTTACCTCAGATCTCGTTTGCCGCTACAGCTATCGAGGTGTTGGTTTTCTACCGGTTCTTGGTAAGTGACTTTCTAGTGTACTTAGTCTATTAAAACCCCTTTAATTTTAATATTTTTACGTATTTCCCTTAGTTTAGAGAAATTCTTATCCCCTTTCTTTAAAATTCCTGTTTTTTTCCCTCAAGAACTTTAAGTTCTTCCCTTGGGCCTTCAGGCCTCTTTTCCTTCCCTAGTGGAGAGTGTGTGTTATTTTTCCCTTAAAACCTAGTTAGTGGTTTATTATATATTTTAATTAGACAGGGTGTGTTTGTGACTGTGTGTGTGATTACACCTGTAGTTATGTCTAAAGAAGCAAAGGTCTCCGGATTCAAGAAGTGTGATGCGTGCTGTCAGAAAATGTCTCTGACAGACGCTCACACTTCTTGTGTCTACTGTCTGGGACCTTTGCACCTGCTGGACTCCTGTGCTGTGTGCCATGGCTTCAGCCCCAGGGTCCTGCAGGAAAGAAAAAATAAATTGATTTTAAGGGGCTTACTCAAGCCAGAGGATTCCCTTTCTGTATCTACAGGGAAGCCCTCTAAGGCATCTAGGTCTTTGGCTCCGACAACTGAGCCGAGACCTAAGGTTTCTAAACCTCTGCCTACATCGGCTCCGGCTGGAGCCGATGAGTCTCAGTCCACAGTTTCTGTGGTTCCCTCGGCTCCGGCTGGAGCCGAGGTATTAGAAGTTCCCGTGTCGGCTCCGATCAGACCTTCGGAGCCGACAACTAGGAAGAGGTCCAGGTCACCATCTCTTGGCTCCGTTCATTCGCTCCAGGATCTCCCCTGCTGTCTGAACGGGCCAAAGATCTCACCTCTAGGTCATCGAGGCTGTCGGATCATGACCTTCAGAGGGTAGTGAGTCGACTTCTTAAGTCCGAGGCACTGGCCCAGATGCTTCAGTGCCCGACTCATCAGTCGATGCCTGCCCCGGTCCATCAATATATTCCTCCTTCGACTCTCTTGAGCTCGTAGCCGGGTTGCGTCGGAACCGAGACTGTGATAGCGTCGGAGCCGATACATTTGTCTTCGGCTCCGTCGTCGCTTCCCATTTCTTTCTTGGAAGAATCTCGGCGCCGCACTTCCTCGTCGGCTCGAGGGGTGAGTGGCATCGGACCCTTGTCCAACCCCCCTCTCCCTCTCGGTGCTTCGGCGCTGGTGAATTCGGCTCCGACATCGGCCTCGGAGCCATCACTGTCGGTGCCGAGGGAGGTTCTTAGCTTCTCGGAGCGGGGACCTCTGGCTTTGCCTGACAGGGGTGCATTCGAGGGCATGCGGAGTGTGTTAGAGGCTGGCTCTACTCCACAGTCTGCTCCGTCCGCCCCTCCTCACGGTGCCTCAGGTCAAGTCGACTCACTCCCTCATCCCGACCACAGAGAGCCAGCTCCTCAGGAACCCCTGTGGGGATTTCATCCTCTTCAAGGCCTCTCCTGATTTGGCAGAAGAGCCCCTCGAAGAGGAAGTGTAAGAGGAAACACATTGACTCACCTGAGTCCATCACGCCTGACACAGATTTGGATGATTCTGAGGGATCCCCCCGTTCCCCTTCTGAAGATGTCTCATTTGCAGACATACTAGAGATCCTGAAACAGAGGGGAAATTGGCCAGCCCTCAACCCTTCGGAGGATGAATCTGTGTACCTTGAGGCGTTTGGCTCTCGCCCTTCCACCTCCTGGGTGTCTCCCCCCTTTGACCCCCTCATGCAGGTGGTTGCTAAGAAAGCATGGACGGCTCCTGATTCAGTGGACCCCACTCCCAGGAGGCCCTCCAAGTTCATAACGGCACCAGCAGACAAACCGTTCTTAACAAAAGGAGTTTCTGTGGATGCTATGGTGGTAGCTGCTGCCACTAAGAAGGAACTAGCTGATCCTTCAGTACCTGTCCATCCACCTAACAAGGAATCTAGGTCCATGGACAGGTACGGGAAGCGGATGTTCTCGTCAGCGACATTTACCATGCGTTCGCTGAACTACCTATGCCACTTTACTCGTCTTCAAAGGGACTTGATCAAGGAAGCGAGTGAAATGTTAAAGGACCCTACAGCTGGGTTTTCAAGATAAGATGAATACGCAGCTGGCTACCCTTAACTCCATAACCAACTCCTCCATGCGCCTTCTCTCTTACGCGGCTGATGGAGCGAGTAGAGCCGCAGGGACAGGTGTGGCCTTACGTAGGCATGCCTGGATGCGGCTATGCAATTTTGCGGACCCCTTCAAGACGTCTTTCACTAACTCCCCGTTTGATGGATCATCTCTTGGTCCTCAAGTGAAAGAAACCTTGACTAGGTGCGAAACTGATGGCAAGACCCTTTCTGCCGCCGGAGTCCGTTTTCTACTCCTTCTAGGCCTTACCCCAAAGGCCAGAAAGGTGGAAAGATGTGGTTCCGTAAACAATCTCAAGGGACTTCGCCTGACGACAGAGTCGTTTCCCGCCAGAGGCAGAGGCGGGAATAACAATGGTAGACGCCGCCCTAGGGGCAGGGGGGTCCGCAGAACCAGGGCAATCGGGAAGCCTTCCCTGACAAGCCCTTCCAGCATCCCTGAGGTGTTGCCCGACTGCCCATCTTCGGAGGCAGTCGGGGGAAGATTGTCACTGTACCCAGAAGCCTGGCTATCCCTGACTCAAGACAAATGGATACAGTCCATCATTTCCGAAGGCTATTCTATCCCCTTTCTTCGCATTCCAAATCAATCAAAAAAATCCCTTCCAGATGTTTCACCCGCTCAAAGGGATCTAGCGGTTTTGGAGATTTCAAAACTGCTTACAAAAAGAGCAATTCAGCCAGTTCCAGCAGACCAGCAAGGATCCGGAATCTACTCAAGGTTCTTTTTAGTTCCAAAGAAAACGGGGGACTGGAGACCAATTTTGGATCTCAGTATCTTGAACAGATCAGTCAAGAAAACAAGATTTCGGATGGTCACGCTGCAATCCATCCTTCCCCTTTTGGGCAAAGGAAACTGGATGTGCTCTATAGACCTTCAGGATGCGTACTATCACATAAAGATGAACAGACGCTCCAGAAGATTCCTCCGCTTCAGGCTGGGAACCAGTCATTTTCAGTTCAGGGCCCTGCCCTTTGGTCTCACCACTGCCCCGGTGTTTACCAAATGCATGGCAGTGGTAGCTTCTCACCTGAGACGACAAGGATTCCAGGTGTTTCCATATTTGGACGACTGGCTCCTCACAGCTCCCACCAAGCATCTCCTTCTGATGGCCAGGGATTACACTTTTCGCATTTGTCAAAAGTTAGGCATTTCAATAAATTGCGAAAAGTCTGTTTTGTCACCGTGTCGTACTATTACTTTCATAGGCGCAAATCTAGACACAGTAGACATGTCTGCGAGACTAACACATCAGAGAATAACAGACATTCACAAACTGGTCTCACTCCTTTTCAACAACAACAGAATCAAAGCCAGATTAGTTCTGAAAGTGTTGGGAATTATGGCGGCGGCCATACCCCTGCTTCCATTAGCCAGATTCCATATGCGGATCCTTCAATGGATGCTCTTTACTCAATGGTCATACCAGGAACTTCCAATGTCTCACACCATTATGATCACGCAAGCGTGCAAAAATCATCTCATGTGGTGGATGTCTTCCCCTCAGCTCTTGTTGGGAAGACCCTTTGTTCCACCCCCTCCGGTTGCTACTCTTGACAACGGATGCCTCCCTGATCGGGTGGGGGGGGCATTATCAGGGCAGGACGGTCCAGGGCACATGGCAACCAAACGAATGCCACTTGCACATACATGTTCTGGAGATGAGAGCAGTGCTTTTAGCGTTGCAAGCCCTTCAAGACTCTCTTCCCTTGGGAACGATTGCAATCCAGACAAACAATATGTCTGTAGTGTGGTACATCAACAAACAAGGCGGAACCAGGTCATACCCCCTGTGTCGAGAAGCACTCAGACTGTGGCAATGGGCGATTTCTTCTCAGCGGTTTCTGATAGCAACGCACATCCCCGGGAAGTCCAATCAAATTGCGGACAAGTTGAGCAGAGCAATCCTCATGCCTCACGAGTGGTCTCTGAAAGACTCTGTGGTGAGAGAAATTTTCCTCAAGTGGGGTCAGCCTTGCTGCGATCTTTTTGCTACTCCCCAAAACAGCAAGTGCAGAGAATATTTCACTCTATTCCCTTTACCAGGCCAACCCAGCAGAGACGCTCTAGTCCAAGTTTGGCCCGGGACTTCTGTATGCATTTCCTCCTTCCCACTAATCTCTCAAGTGATACAGAAAGCTATCGCTCAGAAGGCCTCATTGATCCTCATTGCTCCTTACTGGCCTCGACAGGTATGGTTCCCCTTTCTACATCAATTTCTTTTGAGCGACCATGGAATCTGGACCTAGTTCCAGATCTTTTGATCCATCAGTCGGGTCAGTTTCATCGCTCCCTCCCTCTCTGAACCTCACTGCTTGGTTCCTCCAGTTCCAACCTTAGCCAGGCTTCCTCAATTATCTCACTCTGTTCGAGATATTTTGATAGCTTCCCATAAATCTTCCACTCGGAAGATTTATTTGAGTAAGTCGAAACGCTTCACATATTGGGCTCAAGAAAAGGACATAGATCCTTTCACTGCTTCCATCCAATTAGTCCTTGATTTTCTAGCTGAACTCTTCCATGCAGGTTCATCTCCCTCTACTCTTAAAGTTCAATTGGCAGCTATTTCTAACTTTCATGTGGGTATTTCTGAATCTGCCTTAATGTCCCACAAGCTTTGCAAGGCCTTTTTGAAAGGAGTTTTTCTTCTCAGACCTCCTATAAGAAATCCTCCTTCTCCTTGGGACCTAAATTTAGTACTAGCTTCTTTGATTCTTCCCCCTTTCGAACCTGCAGTCTCCTGTTCTTTAAAATTGCTATCATGGAAGACTCTTTTTCTGGTAGCTATTACTTCAGCTAGAAGAGTTTCAGAGCTTCAAGCACTTAGCTGTCGACCTCCTTATCTATTGTTTCATAAGGACAGAGTATCCTTACGAACTAACCCGTCCTTTTTGCCTAAGGTGGTCTCGTCAAATCTAAACCAAAGCATTGACCTCCCTGTCTTTTTCCAGAATATTCCAATAGGTCTGAACAAAAATTACACTGCCTGGATGTTCATCGTCAATTGAGGTACTACTTGGATAGAACAAAACAATTCAGAAAATCTGATCAGCTGTTTGTCTCCTATGCGGAAAGCAGAAAGGGACTTTCAGTTTCAAAGGTATCATTATCCAGATGGCTAACATCTTTGATTTCCCTTGTATATGAAATTAGACACCAAAAACTGCCTAATAAACCTAAAGCCCATTCCACCAGAGCTTTGGCTACTTCTTTAGCCTTCCAAGACAGACTGCCTATTGACACCATTTGTGCAGCGGCTACTTGGGCTACTCCTCACACTTTTATTTCTCATAAGTTGGACTTAGCTTCTAGGCATAGAGCTAATTTTGGTTCCACTGTTCTCAGGAGTCTGTTCCGTTAGGCCACCCGGGACAAGGTGCTAGGGACGCGGCCCCATCTAGCAAGAATGAAGGCGAGATAGACAACTTAACATATAGAAGTTATGTTCTTACCATAACGTTCCATGTTAGTTGTCTTCTTCTCGACGCCTTCTTGCGTCCCACTCTCCTTCCCCCGGGCCTGGACAGACCTAGAGGAGTTGTGATTGTGACCTCTCTTTCTACCACCTCTTTCTTAGGCATATGCTATTGTGCATATTTCCCGGTTCAGGATGTAGGTCACCCTTCTTTCTTCCTGTTGTTAGAGGTGGACTCTGTTTAGAGTTATTCTTTTACTTTTATAAGCTGGGGTTAGCTTACAAACGAGATCTGAGGTAACTCTCGCCTAGCATTGTGGGATATAAGGGGAGCCTCGAGCCGGTGGAACCAACTCTCGAGCTTTTAGAGTGGCAGTCGGGCCGAGGTCGGCTCCGAACCCATCCAGCAAGAAGAAGGCGAGAAGAAGACAACTAACATGGAACGTTATGGTAAGAACATAACTTCTATTTCAGTCTCAGCCTTACTACAGGATATGTACCCAAAGAGTGGCGTACAGCAACAGTGGTCCCTCTCCACGAAGGTGGTGCCTCAACGGACCCTGGAAAATCGCCCCATAAGCCTGACTAGCTTGGTCTGCAAAAGCTATGGAAAGGATCATCATGGACCTCATAAATAAAGATATTGGGGACCTATAGACACTGGATCCTACCCAGTTCGGCT